>NC_052516.1:7547092-7587976 GCF_014356525.2 Nilaparvata lugens | reverse complement strand
TCCTCTACAGTTTTTGGATTTTTCCTCTTCATAGCTTCTCTCAAAAAAATTATATTTTTCGTGTTCTGTGAAATTTTTGTTGGTCTCGTCGATGCTGATTGTTTGAAAAAACTCACAACCAGAGATTCCATCAAATTGTATGATTCCTGCAGGGTCAGGTGCGATTCATTTTCAATTATATGTCATACATTTGCCATTATTCATGTGTCTCTGTTTCATTCAGTGCCAGCATTTTAACAACATTTTTATTTCATGTACGCCTCGGTCTCAATGAATTCCATTCTTTAGACAGTATGATAGTTATCAGTCTGTGATCTGTGAAGAATTAAATTTTTCCGGTGACATCGAACTGTTCCACGAGGCCTCTATATGCTGTCAAAACATAATCAATTTCACTTTTTGTTTGCTGATATGGAGAGATCCATGTCCACTTTCTTCCTCTTCTTTTTTTGAAAAATGAATTAATCACCTTCAACCCTTGTTGAAAACAGAAATCATCTAGCATTGATTGTTTCTGCTTCCATATCCATATTTACCTACGACATTCGCCTCGTTGTCTTCCTGAAATCCAACTTGTGCATTGGAATCTCCTAGTATTATCGTAGAGTTTCTCCAATTATTGCTTTTATCTTGAGACAAGATCGTAGGAAGAGTTTTGTAGAAAAGTTCTCATTCTATCACATCTGATTCAACTTTAGGAGCGTAAACTTGATAAATATTAACGTTTTACAGATTCCAACTCTCAGTCTCAACACTGCAATTCTTTCTGAGAAACCCTTGAGTTCGATTTATTTTTTCTTTTAAATGTTTCTTTATTAAAAATCCTCTTTGCCTTGTGTCTCGACAAAGTGGTAGAAAAGGAATTCGCTTTTTCTGTATATAATTTTTCAGAATTTCTCCTTACCTCTGCTAAACCAAGAATGTCTATATTTGTTTCTTGTAATGCTTTTTCTAATTCACACAGTCTGTCTTCCGTACAGAGAGTTCTCACATTTAGTGTTCCTATCACTAACCCTGGAGGGCTACAGTCCAAATTCCCCTCGGTGACCAACCTTTCTGAGGAAATTTTATTTCTTGAATTTCTCGCTTTTTATATCATCCTGTTTTTGTTGGTTGGCAGCCTAGTTTCCATTTAACGCTATTCATTCCTATCCAAGTTCTTATCCCTACTTTTCATCTGGAAATAGTTGTCTATAGGACCCTTTTTCTCTACACTGCTACTTTCCTTTCCTGTCTTTTCGGGTACTATTTCCTCCTGTTTCTCATCTGATGCCCTCATTTGTTTTGCCTGGCTTTCCTTACTCGTTGGAGAAACACTTAACTCTCTTTTTTTATTTCCTTTCTCATATTCCATCATGACTAATTTATCGTACTTTATTACGGCGTATTTACCTTCTTTTCTGGCTGCTACTAGATCGTTTTTGAGGCTCTTCCTAATTTGTTGAACGTCCTCAGGATAGTCTTCAGAGACAGGAATATTAGATCCTTTCAATTTCTTACTATTCTTCAAAACTTCCGTTTTTTCGACAGCGTTGTCAGTGCCAGAACAATTGGTCTGGCTGTATTATCTTCGTTTTTTCCTATTCTTCTGACAAAGTCCACCTCCCAGTTTTCAACTCTTACATCGAGTTTTCCTCTTATTAGTTCAATAACCAAACTTTTTGGATCGCTCGTATTATCATTCTTCAGCCCGTGTACAACTATGTTTCTCTCCCTGACCTTTTTTCCAATCGACTTATCTTCTCCTTCTGCTCTTTAAGTGTTTCGTTGATATTGAGTAGTTGTTCCTTCATAACATCTGCAACCCTGTCTGTAATGACACTCACCTTCTCATCAAATTCGGTTTTTAGCTCTTGCTTTGAATCTGCTTTGAATCTATCAAGCATACTGACGAGGTCTTTGGACTCCATTTCTTGTCCTTCTTTGTACTTACAATGCTATACAGTTGAATATTTTTCTTTTCTATTCAAAGTTACTCCATTCTTTGAACACTCATTGCTATATGTAAAATTCGGAATATCTGTAAACAAGCCGTCGATAGTCATGATAAAGAACTTAGCCGTTCAACAAGAAGAAAATAACAATGAAGATATAATGAAATAAATGCTGGTTCCTCCCGAATTCTTGAGATATAAGATAATATCATTATGTAGGTCATTAGGACTTGAATACCGTAATCATCAGTGACTAAAGAGCTATGCTATATCTCAACGAAATTTTTACTAATAGTTTGATAATTCACTCCCAGATGGAGTCAGGCACTGAAGTATTCCAATCTCCGACTAAACATCCCTCAATCGTGGCCTTCTTCCCATCGAGGTCAATTCGTTGTTTACTCGTTGGCACTAACTGAGTCCAAAGTACACTTCTCTTTGAAATACTGTATTAATTGTATGCCTGACGAAAAATGGCTGATCGCAATGTTTTTCGAGAGCTTACTAATTTAGAACTTTTCAACTGCAACCAGTGTTGCCAACCCCCAAACAACAATATCATATTACTATCCATTGAGTGAATATTTCAGTCTTAAACTCGTATTTTACATTGTTTATATAAATCTGTTCGTTCAATAAAGATTACAAATTTTTATGATTTTTATAAATTGCACATGTACATTTTAAATTAAATCGTTTTTACCGCCGGTCAAATAGGGCATTGTGATTGGTACATCCCAAAACTGCATCATGTATCATTGCACTGAATAAAGTTAAATCCCATTTCCTTTAACTTTTTGTTTTGTTTTCATATTTTGTTCATGCTCGTTTGATATAATAAATATTTTTGTGTTTTCTTAATTGCTTTTTTGTTTACATCCATTTGGCATGCTTGCTTACTAAACCCTCTGATCCTAGTCTAAGCGAATGCTATTTATACGCAACTAATTTGCCACAAGGTGTCTGGCTAATTCTCACAATATACGGCTCGACCGACTACTAAGGTCGCCGACTAGTTAACATCAAAGAACCTAACCTCAAATATTATATATATATATATTATATTATTAAATAAATTGCAACAATACTTTTATTTTCATTTGGCTGTTCATAATCATAGCCTTGAGAGTCGTTATTATCTAATCTAGATTGTTGACACCGTATCTGGTGATAACAATTTCCAGCTTCTTGCTCTGAGACCTCTCAATTTCTTTTCAGTAAAAGATTTTGGGGAATACCCAAATTATATTCTTAACTTGGCAATTGCGTCAGGTTTTGCTTTGTCTGTTCTTTCGAAACAGGAATTATTGCATCACCTGGCCGATCTGGCTCAATATGAACTGTTACAGAAGATAGACGAGGAAATGGATTCGTTCAACCACAACACTGGGAGACAAGTACACATTTACCAACTACCGCATTCAAAGTACACGCTCTAAAACCTAGTTATCTTCCATTTGGCTGTCACAAACTATGTTACTTCCCATTTCGCAGCTAAGCAGAACATGACAGTAGCATTCTATTAGAAGCACTATGGTTGACAGCTTGGTTAAGATGGTCAAGTCTGCTGAATATGTCAAAGCACTTTCACCTTATCTAGATCTGGCCTACAACCAGAACATCAATATTAACCAAACTTTTCAATCTCAGGACTAAATCTCCAGAGAGACGAGTAACGAATTTTACATGTTTCATACCACATTGATACACTTTTTATCCAACCCCCCGAATGAAAAAGAATAAGAATATGACAATTGATTATTTTTCATGCTCATGACAAAATTCATTCAAAAAACAAAATAATGACCATAGAGTACCCAATAACAGTGAGAGTCGAGGGTCATAAGTATTGCTCTGGTTCATTTTTCCAGTCATCATTATCGTGGTGGACACACGACGGCACTAATTTCAGCTTGATAAGCAGGTTCTATCGATATTTTATATTCTCAGAAATGTTGAAATTGGAATATAAATCATACTGATTATCGTTGCATGAGAGTTAAAGGAATTAAAGGAACTTATTAGACTTAACTTATTGACCTATTATTTCCTTTATGGGTTTGATTGTGGTAACAACTATTGTTGAAACCCAACATTTCCCAAGAATTATTATTGAATAACAACAATTTATTGAAGGAGCCATCTATTATTGAATTTTCAAAGCTGAAAAATTGAACAAAACTATTGTTTTAATCACAGAATAAGGCTAGCTTCACACGCATTCGGTTTCGATCGGTTCAGTTCGTTTTCGGTTCGTTACCGAAAACGAATAAGGCTTTCATACATGTCAGGTTCCAATTCGTACGCTTCTAATTAAGTATTTTGTTCTCAAACACAGCCGTGTTTGGATTTTCACAGTTTCATGCTGGTATATTTAAATATAACAGCTGGTGTTAAATTGTAAGATGTTATTTCTTGAACAACAAAATTTTCAAGTTAATAAAAAATTGTGAATTATTCGAATATGGTCCAGGCAATGAATGCTCAAAAACGGGTATAGAGGGAAAAGTTGGGAAGACAATTTTTACTTTCCTTGCCCTATTACCATAGGTAAGGAGAGTATTGCTTTCCGAAAAAAATTAAGGTACCCCAATTTCTATATTTCTATACGTTCCAAGGACCCCTGAGTCCAAAAAAGTGGTTTTTGGGTATTGGTCTGTATGTGTGTGTGTGTGTGTGTGTATGAGTGTATGTGCGTCTGTGTACACGATATCTCATCTCCCAATTAACGTAATGACTTGAAATTTGGAACCTAAGGTCCTTTCCCTATAAGGATCCGACACGAACAATTCCGATCAAATGCAATTCAAGATGGCGGCTAAAATGGCGAAAATGTTGCCAAAAACAGGGTTTTTCGCGATTTTCTTGAAAACGGCTTCAACGATTTTGATCACATTTATACTTAAAATAGTCATTGTTAAGCTCTATCAACAGCCACAAGTCCCATATCTGTGAAAATTTCAGGAGTTTCGCTTCATCTATGCAAAGTTTGATTTTAGATTCCCATTTATCAGGCTTCAGACACAATTGAAAGAAAAAAATTCAAGTGGAAAACATTGAGCATGAAAATCTTTACAATCAATGTTCAATAACATTTTCACCTAAAATTGAAAATAAGCTCGAAGTTCGGGAAAATAAGATTATTCAATTTGAAAATTGTTGTCAAGTGTTGATTCTATTAAATCATTCACTATGAAGAGATAGCAGACTTCATGTGTCTGCAGAGCTATTGTCCTGTCACCAGCTGGCTTAGATCTTTGAATAGTAGACTCGAGATGTGCGTGAACACTAGCGTCAGTTGATCAATTTTTATAACGGCAAGAAAAGTTGTGTGAGTGCGCCACACCAGATTTTTGACCCCGCAGTTCTGTTTAGGGTAGTAAGGAGGTAAACATATAAAGATTCCCCACCCATACCCCGGTGCTAAGTTGTGGCGGTGGTTTAAAGGTACCATTTTTTGGTTTCTTGCATAAAACTCGAAACTATGTATCCTAAGGACGTGACGTTCATATAACAAATTAAAGCCTTAATAATTTCCTACAATATTCATTTCACAACTTTTTTTATATCTCCTCTAGTTTTCGAGATATCCGCTCTTGAAGGTGTGACATTTTGAAAAAAAAAACACATTTGCCAACAATGTTTTTCTACTTTTGCTCTTATAACTTTTCAAAAATCGATGGGAAGAATCCATATTAATTATGAGCTCATAGAGCATTGAATTCTCTTCGATTTTATGTATTATTTCACACTTTTACGAATTTCCCTACACTTTTGCAGCAGCTTCAGTGTTGAGTGTGAAATCTCCATTCTTGCAACAATAGACCAATTGACAAAGGAATTTGAAGGGAATGCTTTGAAAAAAATGTTTGACTTCCCAGCTTTGTTGAGACTAGTTGGGAGAAGAACATATCAAAATTCCCCATCCCTAGCTCATGTGCTAAGGGGATGAGGGTGGTTTAAAAGTTGCATTTTTCAGCGTTTTGCATCCACGCTCATATCTTGAGAACAACGCATCCCACCGACATAACTAACGAATCAAAAATAAAGCTTGATAAATTCTGTACACTTTCTGTACAAATAAATTTTGTGATATTCCTAACAGTTCCCGGAATATTCGCTCTTGAAGGTGTGTAATTGTTGAAATACAGGTTTTTATCCAATGTTTTGCTCTTTCAGGGCTTATAACTCTCCAACAATGCATCATAAAAACTAATGCTTACCGTAAGTTTGTAGAGCATTGTATTCTCTTCGAAATTATGATTATATAACTTCACTATTCAAAGTTTTCCTTTGATTGTTACAGGAGCTTCAATTTCGGGGGTGAAATTTTCATTGCTGCAATTATTGATCGTTTGACAATGACATTTGAATGGGTTGTCTGTGACACAATTTTTGACTTTGAAGCTTGATTTGGACTAGTTAGTAGGTGAACATAGCAAAAGTGCGCATCTTTATCCCATCTGTTGAAGGTGTGGAACCGCTGAGTTGACACTTGTTGCAGCAATGAAAATTTCACCCCCTACATTGAAGCTGCTATAACAATGGAAGGAAAACTTTGAATAGTAAAGTAATTCATCATTTCAAAGAGAATTTAATGCTCTACAAACCTACGATAAGCATCCGTTTCTATGATGCATCGTTGGAGAGTTACAAGCCCTGAAAGAGCAAAACATTGGATAAAAACCTGTATTCCAACAATAATTACACACCTTCAAGAGGGTTAACTTTCTTATGTTGAAAACTTTGTTTTAAACTCTGGTGTAAACGCATTTTAATTTATTCATTTACAGTGGATCAGATGAAGATCATTATTTCAATGATCACACACATGTTTCAATTCAAATTTGAAGACAATTTTCCGCTTTTTATTCCGGCTGTTATATCATAATTATGAATAGTCTCGTTAAATGAAATCATATGGAAGTCAATTATATTGATAACAAGATCTTGTTAATAAGAAATTTTCTGTTATAAACATGAGTTATAAACCTGATGGAATTTATTAGAGTCAAGTGGGCGTTCGGTTCTATGCGGTTTCTATTTGGTACCGAATTCAAACTGAATTACCGTTTCACACTTATCGGAATTTGCCGAAAACAAACCGAAAACGAAACAAACCGAATGAGTGTGAAACTAGCCCAAGGAGTCTGAATAAATCAGGGTAGGGTTTAAAATATCTTCTTCATATTGTGCTTAATGTTGAAACTCAAACCAAAAAATTTCACTAAAAAGCCAGAAAGTTTCCCAGAAAAATAGAAAAAGATCGATTTATTGATTGTATTAAGGTATCGAGTAAGGTAGTTACACAAAATCCTGTTAAATTAATATCATTATTAAATTCACGAGAAGCGATCAGAGATGGCTTTTTTCAATGGAAGGCTTCTCTGGTTTGTTTACTTGGCAATTATTCACGGTTTACATTCAACAGGCTTTTGTACAACTAGGCCTTACTCTAGGCGATATGCACCACCTACGTTCAACGCTGAGCCACGTTTACTTGTATATGTCCACGTTACTTGTTGCATTTATCACAATGAGTTTCATGCGAGGTTTAAACAAACAGCCTACATCTCTTGGTTCAAACCAATTATCTGCAAAAAACACGTATAAAACACATCATGATAACTGCAGCCATACCTACAAGTAAACGTGGTTTAGCGTTGAACGTGATGTCAGCATATTATGGCCCTAATGCCATAAGAGAGCTAATATTAATTTATTAATTTTATTGGACTCATCAGATTCAGCATATTTATATTATTCCTGGTATTTAGTGAGGTAAATGATGTATGTCTAACTGGATCTAATGATAGAACTAGAGTCAACAATTCTACCCAAAACGTATTCTAGGTACATTGGAGTGAACTATAAGCATGTTGATACAACCCAGGCTCTTCTCTACGTGATCTCCCAAAAATGTTCAAACCAGAGTTTAATCAAATTAGAAAAATGTTGACACTGTTCAGCCAGGGGTTTTCCTGTATTGTTTTCAAAGAAAATGTTGTTGTGCATTGCCATTCATTTGTCAATTAAACTCTCAATAGCAATCAATCATTGGAGTTCCATATCTGAGCAATGTCAGTAGATTCATTTTTCGAACCTTCAAATCAATTACTGTATTGTTAGTTCTTTGTAGTTATAGCTTTTTTCCTGATTTCATGAAACCAATACTTTATCTCATGTGTGAGGTTCATTTAACGTTATTCAAAGTGTGATTATGATGTATGAGCCAGGCTCAATTTAGTTGAGCTAAAAATAGATATGAAGGGAAGCTGGTAGATCCTCAAGGAAAGTGAAAAATTTTAATAAAGTTTGAAAAATATAGTCAATACCTATGAGTATCTTTTCCTATAGTTGTGAGTTGCGCAAATGGAAACGACCACAGGGTAAAATCAGTCTTTGCCTAGTTCGAGCTTTACAAAAGGCTCTGGTAGAAGAGATCTCTAATCAAATTTCGATTGTAAACAATGTTACGTTTCTTTGGTGGGCAGTGAAAATTTAGAATGAATTTGGAATCATGTTACAAAATAAAGACTACTTGACTTACTATCTGGTGTGGAAAGGAGACTCATAAAGAACAACATATTTGTAGAGAGAGAGATATGACTTTAATGGACCTGATTTTGTGAACATCACAAAATATATTTCAACTGACTGGAAATATTTTGACTAGAGATAATGAAGCCTTAAGGAAACAGGTGAGCCAAGATTGATACAGAGATCTTCAAAATAATAAATTATTTCAGCAAACAAGAAAGTTAACAAAATCTAAGGTTGAGAAGTTACTCAAACGGGGACTATTAGGACTCTAGTAAAATTCGAACTAAAACAAAACAAGTTTACAAGACCAACCTGTTCTTCACATTACAGAAAATTAACCTATTAAATCTAATTTATAGTCCCTAAGCGCCTCTAATTATTCTTACCCCAAAGACTTAGATTGTGTCAGGGGCAATTAAACATTTTCAGAAATGCTAATCACACCAAACACTGTCTGTATTGGCGAACACTTCCCCTTTTTGAAACAGTTCATAATCCACTTCGTTTTCCCTGTTTACACCTTTTCACGATGAATTATTTTTCTCATACCTTGTTCCGTTGATCGTACTGGGAATTGTATTGATTTGATACTGACAGTATGTTGCTGTCCCTGACACGTCCTGCGAGTTCATAGTACAGAGCCCGTTGTTAGAATCTACTGCGGCCGTCCTTATAATGATTAGAGGATTCCTGGTCGATTGCGAAGGCGGTGGGTCGTCAACTCGTAAAACTCGTAAACCGCTCTAAGCGGAAATTGTTCAAGAATAAAATCATTTTCGTATCTCTCTCTTCCCTAGTTTACATGAAATTTAATAAAGAATAATATAAGAACAAATAATACTGGAGAATATGTACAATTTGGTCACAACCAATGATCGACTACATATTTTGACTAGAAACCAAAACTAGAATAAATTGCAACAAAGAATCGGGCAGAGATACGCAGATGTTCCCTGGCTCCAAAGTTTTTCCAAGTGACGGGCAACGCCTTAGCAAAATTTTGTACAGCTCAATCAGGCTTGCCAATTAATAGAGGACAAGAAATTAATTCCCCTCATAAGCATACCTCTCTTTCAATAATAAAGTGAGAGAGAAGACAAGAAGTGAGACCGATATCCCCAGTTCTCACACTGTAAACTGATGACATCAGGCAACAAGCGATAAGAGAACAAAACTTCACAGACGAGAAAATTGTAATCTATATTACCATTACAACAAGACAACTATAAAATAATGTTGATTTACTGAATTGTAATAGAATATTTGTCAGAACTTCAACTTCTAAGAAAGATGGACTTCGCCATACAAAGCCTACAAAGCTTCGAAGTATAGAATAAGTTATTCTCAACTTGTTCAGTAGCCTATACCTATGACATTATTATTACTATTATTATTATTATTATATTATTATTATTATATTATTATTATATTATTATTATTATATTATTATTATTATTATATTATTATTATTATATTATTATTATTATATTATTATTATTATTATTATTTTGGAGAGCTCTTCATGTATGCAGACGACACTGCTTTGATAGTAGCCCATAAAAATTTCAAAATAGCCGAAAAATTTATTCAAGATGACTATAATAATATTCTTCGATTGTTACATGATAGGAACTTGATTATAAATGAATCCAAGACAGTGGTCCTACACTTCAAAACACCCCATACTAAAGTTCTTAATCCTCCAGTTATAAAAAATCATGATTATAAGTGTCTTTATTTGAATAATGGTGATCCCTGCACATGTACCCCTATGAAAGTTACAAATAACACCCGTTACCTTGGTGTAATCTTGGATGATGAACTAAAATGGGAATCACATATAGATCATATTTCGAAAAAGTTACGTGCAATCAGTCCTCAAATCTTCTTTTTACATAGAAATATACCACCAGATTGTCTTTATCTAATTTATAAATCATTATCAGAATCCTTAATTAAGTATGGCATCGAGGCTTGGGGGTGTGCTGCAAACTACCTATTGGACAGGGTAGAGCGTATCCAATTCAGAACTCTCAAGTGTATAATGTCCGTATATAACCGATTAAATTTCACAATTCATGATAAACAATCCGTTCAACGATTTTTTCACACACTCCAAAGAAAATCTATCTATATAAGATACCATTAATGTACAGAAATAATTATTCCTACCGACAATTAGCACCTATACCTCAATATAAGTAGAGGCATTCTGATACTTTAAACTCACTTTTTTGCTCGAAATCCCCCTCCCCCTCTCACCCCTCACCCATACCACCTTCCCCCTCTCATCCTCTCCCATCCCACCACCCCCGGCTACCCCCCTCCCGCCACATGGTGGGGGGTGTTCTAAAGATAGATTTTCCCTCTACTTCTCTCTCACTCTCTCTCTCTCTCTCTCTCTCTCTCTCTCCTTCTCTCTCTCCCTCTAATCTAGAACCGGAGAAAGTACTTTAAGGATACCCAATCATCGAACTACTATTTTCACAAAATCCTTCTTAGTCAGTGCCTGTCGTGCATGGAATATTCTTCATATTCTCTTGAAAAAGAACTTTCAGTTTTACACTACAATATTATACTAGACATAAGGTAGCACTGTCTCCATCATTCACTTTCATTTTTTATTCAAATAATAACTTTTGTAAAAATTCCGACTGCAAGCTCTTTTGTTAGAATATTTACATTTCATGGTTTAAGTTAATTTATTTTTAATAGATTGCATCAAATTAATTATACAAATGGACTTTGATGGCAACTCCCAAAATAGAATTTTTCTCGGGAGTGTCTTCTCAATAGAATAATTATTTCTTGTAGTAATGTTATGTTTGTAATGAATGCTTTTTGAGAAATAAAATTATTATTATTATTAATAATCAGCTCTTTTCCCATCAAATCTTTACAGATGTTAAGTTAATCCAAATTATTTGCTTTAAACTTCCAGAATAGTTAATACGGTTAAAATTGGCAACTAAATTGATCAACAGGATATTTTTGTCAGATTGTTATGGGATTGGTTTCTAGACAATATTCAAGTTCTGTCACTATTTGGCGGATTCTATGTATGAAATTAACGACCTCTGTAGTTGTATGGTAGAATATTGTGATTCAAGATCAATTTTAGATAGTTGAGTTTGTGGAGAATAAAATATCTAAAATTGGAATCATATAAGTTTCTATAATAATATCATGTTTTAGAGATTAGCTTTTCAATAATATTGAAATTGAAATCGAAAATATTGTTAATTATGTTAGAAAGGGGGTGTAACAGTACTTTCATATCCATACAAGATTTTGAAAATTTATCTAATATTATTTTAAAGGTACATAGTTTTGAATATAAAAATTGGCCATTCTTTTGTATGTTCAAATACCGGTTAAATATACTTATTACCATGTACAATATTAAATCATGCAAAATAAAAATCAAACTCACTCCATATGACCGCATTTGCCTAATATGACCATAGAGGGACAAAGGCTCCGCGAGAAGAATGACGCTGAATATGGGGTCGTTGAAGACATACTCCAATTCAACGTCAATTCCCGGATAGTCCCCACAAAGTATCTCTCGAACCCTCGTCTCCAAATTTTGGATCAATTCAGAGACTGGGGGTTCTGGTGGTGAGATTTCAAGAGCGGGTATTATCTCGGGAACTGGAATCTTTCTTGGGCGCCCGCGTCTTTTCTTTGTGGTCGGCGGTTCAGTCTGGTCACAGGTCGACGGTTCAGTCTGGTCACAGGTCTGCTGTTGATGAAAACTCTCCCCCGGGGTAGAGTTTTTTGCCCGAGAATACTTTTTTACGGGGATGCCAGGGTGTGGCCCTAGCTTCTGCAGTTCATCAGCCTTATACTGGCTAAACATTGAAATGAACTTTTCTGTATCATTTGGTCGTATCCTAATAGACATGTCGTCGAGACATATTCGAATACCAAGATTTACATGGTTTTGGCCAGTTACAAGGACATCGCGCATGTCTACGACTACAAGATACGAATTATTCCGTATCAATGTTAAGCCAGTCATTCCCATCATAAAATTCGGGGAATGCTCTGCTAGCATATCCAAGAATTTCTTACTTTTTAGGCTCATTGTAACAAAAAAAAAAACAAATTCCTGATATGATAGCAAAGGTAGACTAGACAAAAAGAGTAGATAAGATGATAAGATAAACTGTAAATAAGATAAGATGAGATAAGAGTAGATAAGATAAACTTTAAACTGAGAGTAGAGAATATTGGGAGGTGTAGCTCCCAATCGCTCGCTGATTCTTTGAATAAAACATAGGTAGCGTTGGTACCCTCTATATAGAGTAGGTACATAGAATGTACATAGAAATAGTAGAGGGTGTAGGCCTATATATAGAAGCCTACATAAGATCGTCCAAGGATCAGTTTGTAATGGCCACTCCACCCTTTTTTCTCCTGAAAATGAAAATTGTTCTGTAATAATTAAATTGACAATCATTGAATTATAAAAATAAAAATAAGAATTGTTCTGTTATCAAATTATAATAAATTGACAATCATTAAATTTGAAAAAACAAAACAAATTTGACCAACTTCTAAACATCTGGTTTGTAATCTGCTCTTATTACACTCTTGGATAATGCCCAAGTTTCGCTCCCATATAATATTGTAGGAGCCACAGAATTTATTCTTGTTTTTTTTGGTAATATTTTTTAGGAGTTATATATATATATAATATAAAACTCTTAAGAATTATTGGAATAGTATTTTTTAAAACCATTTTTTTCCATTGTTTATTTCATTTCGGGTATAATTATTAGTTAGTAATATTTTCTAATAATATTCTGAAATAACATTTTGTTTTTTTTCTCAGGAATGGACTCACACAACCCAGACCAGTTCCAAGTGCCAACCACACCCCCCCCTGCCACCACCGTCTCCACCCAGTCCCTAAGGAGGCCACACACATCACTGAGGGATCTATTGGCCCCTCAACCCCCTCCTCCCACCACCTTTCCTTTCTCTAGAACCCAACCCCCTCCCCCCATTAACCAACATCAACCCCCACCCCCAAGCAGCAATATTCCCCCCCAAACAGCAATAATCCCCCCAAACAGCAATCCCCCCCAAACATAGTGATAGTGGTGGAGATCCACCACTATCACCATTACCCCCATCAATGATGATGATGGGGGGTTGTAAATAATTTTTGTAAATAGTTATAAATAGTTGTAAATAGTTTTGTAAATATTTATGGTAGAAGATCCAGTGGCGGTTCTAGGCCTAGGCTGGGTAGGCGGCCGCCTACCCAGTTTTTATGAGATTTTTTTTAATTTTTCATGTAAACCTAAAAATGTTAAATAAAAAAATAAATTTTGGAAGTATATTTAAATGTTTATAGTCATGAGTTATATTTTAGATGATTCAACAGAAAATTGTTTTTATTATATTCTATTCTATTACTATGCCACATTTGCAGTGCGTGAACGCAGGGCTTTCTATGCTTAGAACGGGGAAAACATACCTCAGGTCTACAATGACAACACAACGTCTAACTAATCTTTCAATTTTATCTATTGAACGAGAGGAAAGTGAAAGGGGCTGATTAAGAACCCTGAAAAAATCTTAGAGGCGTTCAGCAATGTTGGGCAAAGAAGACTACAGTTGTAAATATAAAATGTATTACTCTATGTTCTAAATAATGTTAAAGTGTAATAAACCGTTGATTTCATGAATACTAAAATGTGTATTTATTTCAGAAATTTCCTTCGATATTCCAAATAAATAGCCTATCAAATTGAAATATTATTTGAAAGAATGATTAAAACAGCAAAATTATGGTTGGCCTATTAGCAAAATAGTGTCGAATTGAACAATTAAATATGAGTATTAACAATTTTTATATTTATTAATACATCTTCATTTAATACCTATATGCTTTGACGTCTTTTTTACATGAATTACTTAAGTAGCCCTACCCTAGGTCTATGAAACAGTATGATAAGTTTTGCCTACCCAGTTTTTTATGTCTAGAACCGCCACTGAGAAGATCCCTACATCATGTAATTCCCTACTTATTTAACAGACTACCTCCAAATATTCGTGATTACTCTAAGAAGGATGTAATGTTGTATCTCAATAATAACAGCACAATCAATTTATAAAACTAATAATATTACAAACGTACACATAATTTTAAGAAACGTCAAGTTAAAAAATGACAGCTATATGCTTACATTATTAGAATTTTTCAATTTTTGCTGGCAGAAGTTTTGAAATTTTCCTTTTATTGTCACTGCCGCCTGCCTCAACGATAAAAATGTACTATTACTTGTGTAAAATTTTTTTCCCTTTTCCTTATTATTTCATTCCTTTCTAATAATTTTTCATTTTTCCCTTTTTTTATTAATTCTGTATCAAAATCTGATGTATATTCTTATTTTATATTTTCATTTTGCATTAGTTTTCTTTCATTTTTTACTTAAAATCTCTGAAGTGTAATATTTATTTTGTCTAAGTTTATTTATCTTTTGTAACTCATTTTTTTTCCTGTAACTGGGCACCCGCCGAAAAACCTTTGAGTTTGGCAGGACCCTCAACTGTTTGTATTGTGAATAAAAATTTTGATTTGATTTGATTTTGAATAGTTTCTTTAATAAAAATTTTTTTATAAAGAAAAAATTTTTTTTGTTTCTTTAATTTTTTTCCAATGAAATATAATTTGATGTTTTTCGTTATTTTTTTTCCTATCCCCAAAAAAAAATGAAATTCAACACATAATGTAGGCTATGAGGTTTCCCTAAAAAAAAAAATTACTATAGAATTATTTACACATAGTAACTATTCAACAGGTTGTAGGGCTTGTCACATAGGAGGTTTCCAAGTCTAACAACACAATGTTAGTTAACTTATATATATATATATATATATATATATATATATATATATATAATAATGATAATATATAACAATAATAATAAAAAAACAATCCCCACACACACACACACACACACACTCTGGACCAGAACACCCATTCTCCTCCCCACTCTCCAGAAGTTGCCTTGCCTTCAAACCCACGGGATCTGCCCCATCAGGCAGTTTCGGAGGGGCAAAAAGAAAAACCCAAGAGACCAGAGATGGGCGAAATTCCATGCACAAATGTGGGTCAAGAGGCTGAGTCGAGGGTGACCGGGCGCCCTAGAGGCAGTTTGGCATCCCCTCTCTCAGCAGAAGGACCTACAAAAAGGCCAGGATTGGAACTCACGTAGGTCACGAGTTTGTGGGTGGAGAGGCCAAAACTCACCACTGCTCAAAGAAGGGCGGCCATTTAGGCAAAACTTATTAAGAGAGGTGAGGCTTTTGACACTGCGAAGTTTTGGAGGTGAAAAAAGAAAAAAACCCAAGAGACCAGTGATGGGTGAAAAACCAGACACCCACATGGATGAAATGTGGGTGAAGAGACTGAGTCAAGGGTGGCCGGGCGACCTAGAGGCAACTTGGCCGCCCCTTCCTCAGCGGAAGGACTTACAAAGAAGGCCAGGATTGGAACTCACGTAGGTCACGAGGACTAATCAGTCTGAAGAGACTGCCAAGCATATCACACTGGATTGCAACCAGGTGATGAATGGAATGTTAGTATAGGGAAAATCTCCTGGTTCTTGTAAAGGACACAGGTATTGGTTTGCCTAACTAACATACTACTTGGGAACACAATAAGCTTCGGTTGACGTGTGGGGTTTTTTGAAACTTTGGATCCTTGAATCCGTCCCTTCAAAAACAATAAACAATACCATGGGATGGGATAGCACCTTCTTACACTATCTTTTCTCTATGGTACTAATAGGATTTAACTGATACTCGTAATAAGATGATTGTATAATTCATCGAGTTACTTACAGGTGAAATATTCCAGACTGGGATCCAAGCTCCAAACGCCCCATGTTAGCAGTCTGCTGAAATCCCCGGCTTTCTGAAACTAAACAAAAAGAGATATATTAGAATAAGACGAAATTGAATTGTTGTCATTATTATAATTTTTGGTGAAATATTTCCGGAATGTTTCTGGAATTAATCATCAAAACTTTAAATACTTCCGAACCACTGGGATACGATTTTTCAACTTATTAACCATATTCAGAGGATTATATATTGAAATAATATTACATTTACAAAAAAATATCGTTTCATGATTGAATATTAAATTTGCAAAGGCTAATCAAGTTTGAATATTCTGGTATTTCATTATATTTCTTGACAGCCTAAAAACAATTTGGCAACGTTTCTGAGTGACCGTAGTTGAATGGTGTCAACTGTGTAAGGGTACAAACACACCGAGGGCGGAGCGGAACGGGGAGTGGTCATCATACACACAGGAAGCGTCTGAGCGTCAAGTACATTATTATGTACAAGAGTAGACCAGACTCAAGAATAGAATACACTATCCTTGGACCAGACTGGCACTCGCACTGTGACGCTCCAAAAAACAAACCAGCTTGTTCCAAAGTTTGACGCCCCGCTCCGCTACGCTCCGCGAGTAGACGCTTCCAGTGTGTTGCATCTTATTACTTAACATGATATTGTACACGACGCTCCACAACGCCCCGTTCCGCTCCGCCTTCGGTGTGCTTGTACCCTTACACAGTTGACAGTGTGTTTGTACCCTTAGGCCTCTTTCACACGATAGGAGACGTGCAACTTGAACACTGAACAGTGTTCACGTTTTTTTGTCGAAGTACATTGAGTCAAATCGTGTCTTTCACATGGTGACTCCTATCCAGGAACCTCGTTTTGTCACGTCTTTTCCCCTCGAGGCAAGCAGAGGCAAGATCTAACAACAACGCCGACGTTTGCTCAAAAGTATGACTCATCACTTTTTCTCAAAGTCTAACTTCCTTAAAAATATAGATGGAAGATTTCTGATTTCGGATTTGGATTCAGCGACCCCAAATTCTTTAAAGCGTAAGTCCCGTTTTCGAAAATATCCGAAAACAAGGAAGTTATGGCTGTTTTTAATAAAGCTTTCTATTATCATATAATTATACAGTAAAAACGAACAGGTACTGTACTATACAGTACGTAAGTACTGTAGCTATTATAATACAACTTACACTGTATTCGTGTAGGTAATTTAGTAGGATATTTATCTTGATTTCTGAAAATACCCCAAAATAAGGGAGTAAGATAACTTTGAAAAACCAAAGTTTTCCTGCCGATTGAAGAAACATTAAAAATTGTGTAACAAATATCAGATCACTATTCAAGCTATCAAGCTTTTCATAAATTTATTTGTCTCCTCATGGCAGAAGGTTTGCGCCCAACGTTTTCACTTAAACATTTATGTGATTAAATTGTGATAGAGCACATTATCGTATTGATCTTCTAAATCCAGTTACATGTACATCGATTTTCGTAAAATTGATTTTTTACCGTTCCTATGAATTCTAAGAATTCTATGAATTGTTTATACAGGTTCATCACAACTTCTTAAATAACAATATGTTTGCTTCAACAGAATTCATAAGGACGACAAAACATCGAACAACAAAAAAACGCTTTCTGAGTAACTGGCTTTAACAAAGCATGGCTTCACGAAATACAGTACGATAATTTAGAATAGTTGGTACAATGGTTATGCTTTTCGCATTATGGCAGCACTGTGCTTGCTCACTCACTTCTCCAGTTGACACTTGTTGACTTGTCAGTTGTTTACTTGACTTGACTTTGACACCTGTCATTACGCGATGTCTGAGTTTGATGTGGAGCTATTGATTACTGCAGTTTGCAACCGACCTGCTCTTTGGGATAAAAGTCTTGACATCTACAATGACCGGAATGAAGTCGCCAAAAGTTGGATGGAAGTTAAAAAGAAATAGTCAATAATTGCTGGGAATTTAAAGTGATATTCAACGATTTGAACCTGATAAATTGGATTGTTGAATGACAACTGAAATTTAGTGAATTTTACTGTACAACATTCCTTTTCCTATTTTATTGGGTGATGAGTGGAGATGATTTATGATTTCATATTTGGATTCATCTTTTCATAGTTCAATATTTTTTTGGAAAACTAGAACTTTTAAAAATTGAAAATGTTTATGTTTAAACTTCTCAGGTGTTCAAAAACTTCTTGAAACCTTTGCCTGTCCCTTTGTGAGGCAGGAGTATTATTATCTTAGTACGTTTACTATATAATCATATGATAATGGAAAGCTATATTAAAAACAGCTATAACTCCCTTGTTTTCGGGTATTTTTGAAAATGGGACTTACGCTTTAAAGAATTTGGGGTCGCTGAATCCAAATCCGAAATCAGAAATCTTCTATCTATATTTTTAAGGAAGTTAGACTTTGAGAAAAAGTGATGAGTAATACTTTGAGCAAACGTCGGCGTATTTGTTAGATCTGTCGGCTTATTTGTAAGATCCCCATGTGAAAGTACAGGAGAGCTGCAAAATATGAAATATGATCTTCAGTAATATGATCATCCAGGAGCGAGGACTCTGCCATGTGAAACTGGCCTTACAATTCAAACACCCCGCTCAAGTTGTTATCTGTGTAAATTTGATTTTAATATACGTATGCGAACTCTGATGATGAATGCTTCAAAAGTTAAATATTCCGGAGGTAAAACATTCCCCCACTCGGATCTCCGGGGGGGAAAGCTCGAGAAGTCACATCACAATGAACAACGAATTGGTACATGGAATGTGAGAACATTACTTCAGAGTGGAAAACTGAAAAACTTACTCATGGAAATGGAAAGAATGGAATTAGACGTGTTAGGCGTGGCAGAGATGAGGTGGCCCCAGCCTGGAGATTTCTGGAGTGGAAATTATAGGATAATTCATTCATGCACAACAGACGATCGCGGCCTGGCTATGGTGGGGTAGGCATAGTACTGAATAAAAAACTTGGAAATAGGGTAAAGGGATTTGTGCAATATAATGAACGATTGATCTCAGTACGGATTGAAACCAAACCAAGGGATACTGTGATAGTGCAGGTGTACATGCCAACAACTGATGAAGAAGACGAGGCTGTTGAGATATGCTATGAGGACATAAACGAGTTGATTGGGAAACTGAAGAGTGAAGAAAATCTTATTGTACTTGGAGACTGGAATGCAACAGTTGGAGAAGGAGCTGAAGGAAACACAGTTGGGAAGTATGGTTTGGGACAAAGGAATGCAAGAGGAGAAAGACTGATAGAATTCTGTTCACAGTATAAATTAGTGGTGACAAACACAATATTCCAGCACCATCCAAGGAGGAGATATACCTGGAAAGCCCCTGGGGATGTAAGAAGAGCTCAAATAGACTATATATTGGTGAGAGAAAGGTACAAAAACCAAGTAAAAAACAGTAGAAGTTACCCAGGAGCAGACGTTAACAGTGACCACAATCTTGTTATGATGCACTGTGAACTGAAATTCAAAGCTCTGAAGATGAGAAAAAGCAAACAATGGGATATGACCAGACTTAAAGATGATCTCACTCAAACGAAATACGTGGAGAAAACAAACAGGACCATGGAAGAAACAGAAAAGCAGATGGGAGTGGAGCAGGAATGGAACAAAATAAAGAAGAGTATCGAACTTTCGGCAGAAGAGGTATTAGGAAGGAAAAAGCAGGAGAACAGAAAGGAATGGATAAGCCAAGATATTGTTGAAATGATTAATGAAAGACGAAAGTACAAGAATTCTCAAGATGAAGAAGGATTAAGGAAATACAGGAGTCTGAGGAACAAGATTATTCGAAAGGCAAAGCTAGACAAAGAAGAATTTCAAGAGAAATTTGCAAGAACATAAACAATTGCATGAAAACAGGGCAGATGGATATAGCTTACAGAGAGGTAAAAAGATTCTTTGAAACAAGGAAAGTGAGAACAATGAGTATTGTAGACAAAAATGGAGAATTAAAGTATGATTCAGAGAGTATAGCAAAACGTTGGAAAGAATATCTGGAGCAGCTGTACTGTGGAGAGGACAATGAGAATCTGCACTTGGAAAGAGAAGACGAGATAGAACTACAGGAATTGGGGGCACCAATGTTGATGGAAGAGTTTGAAAAAGCACTGCGAGACCTAAAAGAAAGGAAGGCACCAGGAATAGATGATATACAAGGGGAGCTCTTGAAAAAGTCTGGTGGAATGTTAAAGAGAGCACTGTATAATCTTGTAAATATCATATATATGACTGGAGAGTTACCTGACGATTTTGTAAAGTGTATTATAGTACCTATACCAAAGAAATCAAATGCAAGATCATGTGAAGAGTACCGTACGCTGAGCTTAGTGAGTCATGCATCGAAAATAGTTACCAGAATTATCCTCAGGAGAATAGAAAAACGAATTGATGAACAATTGTCTGAAGATCAGTTTGGCTTTAGAAAGGGTGTAGGGACAAGAGAAGCAATTCTGGCGCTGAGACAGGTGATAGAGAAGCAGATGAAGATAGGGAAACGCACATGCATAGCCTTTATTGACATTGAAAAAGCATTTGACAATGTAAGTTGGAACATCCTATTCAACATTCTTCGCCAAATTGGGATAGACTACAGAGACCGAAGACTGATCTACAACATCTATAAACAAGAAATTGGAGTTATTAGGAGTGGAAATGAAGAGGAATCTGCACACATTCAAAAAGGGGTACGACAAGGATGCGCGCTATCCCCATACTTGTTCAATGTGTATATTCAAAAGGCAATCGACAGAGTGAGAGAAAAAGTTTGTACAGGAGTGAGAATTCATGGGGAAACGGTAGTTCTTTTTGGTGAAGCTATGTGACGCTGGTAGTCTCTCATACTGTGCCATTCTTACACTCTCACCCTGCCAGAACAGTAATAGACAGTGGTCAACAGTAATCGGCTAGAGCTAACAAAAAATCGGCTTGAAATTTGTAACATAAACTACCTATACCATGGGATGGGATAGCACCTTCTTATGCTATCTTTTCTCTATGGTACTAATAGGATTTAACTGATACTCGTAATGAGATGATTGTATAATTCATCAAGTTACTTACAGGTGAAATATTCCAGACTGGGATCCAAGCTCCAAACGCCCCATGTTAGCAGTCTGCTGAAATCCCCGGCTTTCTGAAACTAAACAAAAAGAGATAAATGAGAATAAGACGAAATTGAATTGTTGTCGTTTTTATAATGATTGGTGAAATATTTCCGGAATGTTTGTTCATAGTCGTACATGCAGTACGAAAAGAATTAATTTCTCTGTTATTCTTTGACCAATCTTAATAAGTTAAATAAGACCTTGAAATCTTGATAAAATTTGATAACTTTTTTGTAAAGTGAACGGGTTTCGTGAAATTTGTAATCAAAAATTTAAAATGGCCGCCATTTTGAAAATTTTTCATTTTATTTTTTAAAGTTGAGTCTTTATAACATAAATATTCATGCCAAATTTCTTATCAATACAACATTTCGTTCTTGAGATAAAAATTCCTAAGTGAAAAAAACAAAACGGCAGCTATAAGGATAACCACTGAGTTAAAGACACTTCAAATACGACATTTGTAGTCACCTATCATCCAGAAACAATACCCTAGAATGTTCGACACTACTTCTGAAACACCCTGTATAACTATTAATGACTATTTGACTAACTAATTGTATGACTATTATTAACAGGGTTACTCAACAAAGTCCCGAAGAAAAAATATCTTTAGTGCAGGACGATCAACCCTAGGCTTAACAGAGAAATTCACATACAGTCTAAGGTGAGTATTGAACCACCGAGAAGAATATTTGAAACTCATAACTCTATGATATCAGAACCGACCACACGCAGACGCCCTCTTGAAGGGGAAAACAATTGATGAAGCTTCAATATTGTGGAAGTTGAGAATAATGCTTGCATTTAAATGGGTAAAGCACACTATAGTGAGGTCCACGTTATAATGGCAGTGGATAAAGATAGGAGAACAACGTTGCCGAGTCTCTGCCTTAATTAATTCTATTTCTACATTGTTAAAAACATATTTGGCAACGTTGCGGAGCTAGAGAAGGATAGTGCAACCTGCTTTGTCGAATGATAGACAAGGGTAGCAACACCAATGTTAATAGAATACTGCGTGGACCTCAATATACACCATTTAAAAATACATCGCTTTTGAAAATCAAGCTTGAAGCCACCTAACTTCTTCCCTCCACGATGTTTTCATATTAAGCTGTGGTCTGTGAGGATCAAAATACACCCGAGATAGAAATTGTAACATTATAACGTGGAGGGTTTTTTGTATCAAGATTTAAAGAAGATAACTCACCTGCATTTCTCGTGAGCTCTTCTCATGTGATCATTCAAAGCTGAAGGATATGTGAACCGTTTGTCACACACATGACACACATGTTTTTTCACGGAATGCATGTCCTTTCGATGCTTAACCAAAGAGGAAAACCGGTTGAAACATTTTTTACAAATCGCACATTCAAAGCTTTTCTCATTCATATGTCTTTGAATGTGACTAATGAGGGACTCTTTTTTGCCAAAATTTTTATTGCAATAAGCACAGATAAAATTGGGCTTATCAACATGATTATCAACCGCCTTATGCAACAATTTATGCTGGTATAAGTCACCTTTCAATTTGAAAGTCTTGCCACAAACTTCACATATGTATGTATCCAATTTTTCGGGATGTTTATCGGCCATATGCCTAGATCGAAAATGGTTGAGTTGTTTGTAGGATACAACCAGTGTTTCATTGCAAATGTCACAGAACCAAGATTTTGGTTCAGAAACATGTACAGATTCAATATGTCGACTCAACTGTTTTGGATTTTTTATCACCTGACAATAGATGCAAATCTTCCTTTTCTGATGCAGAGTTACATGCTCAATGTATTCTTTACTGGTGTTCAGCCAGATTTCATTTTTACAACTGACACACTTTCTTTTCTTGAAAGGGCACCGCTTTAGATGAGTTTTAAAACAAGCTAATTTCCACATATCCCGCTTACACTGATAGCAAGTCATCGATATGTGGTTTTCAATATGTATTCTAAATTTCTTTTCAGTCTTCACGCCTTGACCACATTTGAAGCAGATAAATGCAGTAGTAACTTTGCCACCTGTCATTATACGAGAGTTTTGAAATTCCTTCACATCGATTTCATTGGCAAGTATTTTCTGCATTGTATCAAAACGTTTCTCATTGCTAGAGTTTGCAAAACTATCAAGTTTCATTCTGAAGCTAGTGTCATTGTTTTCTAAACTTTCTTCACAAGTAGTCTTACTGCCATGCTCCAAACCATGCACTTTCAAATGCAATTTCAAATATTCCTCGCAATGATAGGCCATTCCACATGCGCCACAAACATAACCTCCCAGAGTTGCAAGCGCCAGGACGTGATCTCGAAATTTGTCAATGCTCTCATAAAACAAACTGCAATCTGGAGAGCATAGTTCATTATTTTTCCTATCCTTTTCCAAGTGCTTCAACCACTTTTCTTCATCACAACACTCAAACTGACAAGGCGGACATCTGAACTTATAATGACCACGCTTGTGCACTTTGTATTTCTCAATATCACTCCCAAGATTCTTACCGCATGTTGAACATTCAAAAGTGGGCGACGAATGTTGATGCAAATGATTCCTAAAGTTGGTAATAGTTCTACAAAATTTACCACAAACTGGACAAATCCAGAGCAGATGATCCGCTAGATGGTTCATTACAAATCTCTTGTTTCTAGGAATTACATGCTTGCATATAATGCATCTGAAGCTAACATTGAGTTTACTTTTATCTAGCCAGCCGAAATAGTAGGGCATTAATGATATTTCGCCATTCAAAAGATTATTCAGCCATTCAGTCAGTATTCGACCAACATTAGGATTCTCCAAATCAAACATATCCAATTCAAGATACAATTTATCAATCAGGTAATCATGTTCACTATCGAATTTTGATATATCAGGAGAAATAGTGTATATCATGTGTTTGGTACCCATTTGAGATTCAACAGTTAGATAGGGAATTCTATTGGACAATAGGTCTGAGTTGCTGTTAGTCTCCATCCTGTAATAATGGTCTTTGAACAACTGCACTATTTCTACGTTAGATGTAGCATCCAAAGAAGAACTCTCAATTGCATTTCTAGAGTTCGTGTCATTTTGTTCTAGAACACTACTTGAATCACAATCTTTAGTATCTCCAGAAACGTTAATATCATCAACATCCATATTAACACTGCATTGTACATTTGCATCTTCTTCACTAACTATAGGCATTGTATTCCTAGCGTTTAGGTCGTCATGGTCTAAAACACTACTTGAATCATCACACATAATCTGTTCACTATTTTTAGAAACATTATCAACATCTATATTAACACTGCATTCTTCATTAGCACCTTCTTCACTAACTAACGACATTGAGTTGTCCTCAATATTTCCCTCACTATCATCATCCGAATTTGGGTTACTTTGTGATACAGTTTTGTAGCCAATTTGAACATCTTCCTCTACATTGACAGATACAGAAGCACTTTCAATAATTTTAGATACTGTTTGATGTTGGTAAACAACATTTCCTCCCTCCATTGACAGTCTAGGAAAGATAGATGTATCTGAAGCACTAGTGTTTTTAGATGAGATGAGTGTTTTATGATTCAAATTCACTAAATTCAAAAGCTCCCTGTCAAGTTCAGATTGCAATCTATCGTATTCAGGAAGGTTTGATTGATCAACAACTATCATTTTCCTGAGTTTAATTTGCACTTGATGACATGTATTTTTGAAACACCACAAACTATCCAGTTTGGTCACGCAGGATAAGCACACAGAATGAGGCAATTTGTCACTTTTACCCACAGCTATATCTAATAACTGCATTATTTTATACTGCAACATATTAACAGAAGCTAGCCTATCAAAAATATTGATTGATTGTTCACAAGAAAGTCCACATAACCTACAAATTATTTCTACTTCGGCCGACATTGTTATTACTTGTCTGTTAGTCACTATAAAAAGTCTACACAAATAGTGCACATTTTTTCATTGTGAATTATAAAAAGTAATTTACACTTTTAATAAGAAAACAACATGTAAATAAGAACACTTTGGACTAGACTAGACAGAATTATACAGATCACAACATCTTGTTAGGTGGTTAGGTCGTTACTGTCGATAGTCAATATATCGATAGGGATAGTTCGATACCTGTTGAACAACCTTCGATAGTACATAACATGTCGATTTCTCTGTATCGATATATCGTATACAAATTCTCTTTCTACTTTGCCTTTCAAGTAAGAAAAAAACATTGCTAGTCGTCATATTATTATGCATGAAACATTGTATAAAATATCAGGAATAATCTATTTGAAAAAAAACAGAGTTATCCGCGGTGTCACTATTGACTTACTGAAGGCCAAAGTCGTTGTCCGTCTGTTTGTATGTTCTACAATAACTTTAGTAAAAATTATTGATCAATCAATTTTCAAATTTTGAACAAATATGCATCAAACCTTTTTATAGGTCAAGTTCGTTGGACAACAGAATTGACTCATTCCTTCGTCCTTTTTCAGGATATAGAAATAACATTGAAAGTGCACAAAGAAAATTGTTATGATTTATCAGTCAGCTGAAGAACATAGCATGAAATATTACTACAGTTTCTCCATTCATTCATTCATAATATCAGCTGAGGCTATATGGGAGATAGTGACACGCTGGTACATGATTTCAGCTGGTTAATATACAACATAATTTACCATGGCCCCCACATTCGATTGCGGGCTCTCTGCACCCAGGTATGAGGGACAGGCGGCCGGGCCTCTCGCCCCTATGGCATCATAGGTAGTGAGAGGGGGGGTTGATTTCACTCATGATGAAGCCACAAATTTTTGAATTTTATAGCTGATTTACATGAAGTTGGGACAATTTAATTGTTTTTTCAAGTCTTACAATAGTCCAGTCAAGGAAGAGTTATAGAGGGAAAAGTTTGGAAGACAATTTTTGACCCCGCAGTTCTGTTTCGGGTAGTAAGGAGGTAAACATATCAAAAGTCCCCACCCCTACCCACTGTGCTAAGGGGGTGGGGGTGGTTCAAAGGTACCATTTTTTTGGATTCTCGCATATGACTGGATAACATAGTTCTCGAGATATCCGCTCTTGGAGGTATGGCATTTACAAAAAAAAAAACACGTTTGCTTCCAATTTTTGCTCTCTTATAACTTCTTAAATATTGATGGAGAAAATCCGTGCTGATCATGAGCGTATAGAGCATCGAATTCCCTTCAATTTGATGTGTAATTTCACACTTCCCTACGACTATTGCAGCAGCTTTAGTGTTGAGTGTGTTTAAATGTTGCATTGAAGCAACTTTTTGCTTCCACGCTTATATCTTGGCTAAAATGCGTTCAACAATCATGAATAACTGTTCAAAAATAAAGTTTGATAAATTCTCTACAAATTTTGTTCAATAAAGTTTTGTGATATTTCCAACAGTTTTCGAGATATCCGCTCTTGAAAGTGTGAAATTGTCGAAATACCAGGTTTCTATCCATTGTTTTGCCCTTTCAGGGCTTATAAGTATCCAACAATACATTGTAAAAATTAATGCTCATTGTAGGTTTGAAGAGCGTTAAATTATCTTCAATTTGATGTATTTTTTCTCTATTCCAAGTTTTCCTTCCATTGTTATAGCAGCTTCAATGTAGGGATTTGAATTTTAAATCCTGCAGTAATTGATCATTTGATAATGGAATTTGAAGGGGGTGTGTGGACGCAATATTTGACATCGCAGCTCAATTGGGACTGGTGAGAAGGTAAACATAGCAAAAGTGCGCATCTTCATCCCCTCTGTTAAAGGTGTGGAACCGCTGAGTTGACACTTATATCAAAATTTAAAATTTCACCCCCTACATGAAAGATGCTATAACAATGGAAGGAAATCTTGGAATAGAGAAGAAATATATAAAATTGAAGATAATTCAATGCTTTTCAAACCAATGCTTTTCATTGTTGGATACTATATAAGGGCTGAAAGAGCAAAACAATGGATAGAAACCTGTTATTTCGACAATTTCACACTTTAAAGAGCGGATATCTCGAAAACTGTTGAAAATATCACAAAACTTTATTGAACAAACATTGTAGAGCATTTATCAAACTTAATTTTTGAACAGTTAGTCATGATGGTTAAACGCATTGTTGTCAAGAAGTTGAAAAATGCAACATTTAAACCCCCCTCATCCCTTTAGCACATAGCGTTGGGGTTGAGACTTCTGATATGTTCACCCCCTAACTGGTCCCAACAATGCTACAAAGTCAAAAATTGTGCTGAAAGCACTCCCTCTAAATTCCTTTGTCAATTGGTCTATTGTTGCAAAACTGAAGATTTCACACTCAACACTAAAGCTGCTGCAACAGTCGTAGGGAAATGTGTAAAAGTATGAAATTATACGTTAAATTGAAGAGAATTCTATGCTCTATAAGCTCATAATCAGCATGGGTTTTTTCCATCAATATTTGAGAAGTTATAAGAGCAAACATGGCAAAAAATTGGAAGCAAACGTGTTTTTTTAAAATGCCATACCTTCAAGAGCGGATATCTCGAGAACTATAGGAGATACAGAAAAAGTTGTATGATGAATATTGTAGGAATTTATGTAACCTTCAATTTCGTATAGAATAGTCATGTCCGTGAGATGAATATTTTTCGAATTATATGCGAGAAACCAAAAAATCGTACCTTTGAACCACCCCCACCACCTTACACAGGGGGTAGGGGTGAGGACTTATGATGTTTACCTCCTTACTACCCTAAACAGAACTGCGGGGTCAAAAATTATACCCTTTGTTGAGCTTTCATTGCCTGGACTACATACAAGCGTTTTCAATGGAAATCATTATAGAGTAATAGACGACATGATTCTATTTAGTAGTAAAACCCCTGACATCAAATTATCAATATCCTTCTTATAAATGTAGAAATGTTAAGTTGTAGCGTGTAGGATGTAGGTACAAATTTGCAAAGATTTGAGAATTACAATTAAATGATATTCCCATTAAAGACTACTTTGAAAAGAGGATTGTGATATCCCTACAGATGTGGTTACCTGGCAACATAATATTGATGTTGATTCAATATACAAATTGAGTTATTCTTATCTAACATTCACAGTCTAGTCATTTAAAAGTATTTTTTATTCAATCATGGCTTATTCAATTTTCATATTATGTTCAATTACAATAAGGGTGTAAAAAATAATCCTGAGTATGAATTTATCTTTGTTTATTACACAATTGATTTTCGACAATAAAAGGTTGATAGAACTTGAAAAGAATGGGCACAGTTGCTTGATCTGGTCTTTGTACAATAGCCTTCTCCAAATTCATGCTCAATTTTTTGAGATCATCTTTTATTTTTCCTAGACCATCTCTTGCTTGCTGGTTTGTAATTGAGAACTTGGGCAGACATGCTATAGTGAGGTCCACGTAAAAATCACAGTGGAAAAAGATAGGAGAACAATGTTGCCGATCCTCTGTTTTGTCAATGCCTTTATGGAGGGTGACTGATATCGGTTTATTGATGTAATATTAACGGTTCATTCTCGTCTAAAACAATCAATTACATTTTATCAAGCAAGAAATTATACGGTATCTTTAAATAATTTCATAATGAATTTTCATAATCAATCAATAATTGTTAATTAATTATATTTCAAGACAGCATAGACAATAAGTTATATAAACTAAATTTCACAATAGAAATCAATACTGTGCAAGAAATAATCAAGTAAAATTTCACAATCAATATTTGTAGAGTTATTAATTGCATGTGTCACTGCAGGCAATTAATAATCCGCTCAAAATTTGAAGCGGATCAATTAATTCTAAAGCTACTTCTGAACTTTAGTTACTTCATAACGGACAATGACTTTGGCCTCCAGAGAGTCAAAAGTGAGAACTCGCTGAAGCTCGTTTTATTATGAATATTAAATAATATTTTCCAATTTATATGTCACACTTATTATATTCATTATTTTAATATTACAGAACTGTAGTTTCATGTTGAAACCAACACATCTTTTGCTGCAATGAAGCTGAATATGTTTTGATTCCAACAATTAAAGTGTTCAGCAATGGAAATACTTAATGAAGGGGAATTGTTTACATAATCGATTCTCCCAACTATAGAAAGAATCTACAATATTGATAATTTTGCAAATTTTGTCAGTATATACTAGCATTACTAGATATCCCGTGGTATGGGGCAAGTATGTTCCAAATTTCACTGTTAACTGAAGCTGATAGTCCTAGTAGTTATTTTTTGTCAAGTTATGTGACGCTGGAATTTGTAACATAAACTACCTATACCATGGGATGGGATAGCACCTTCTTATGCTATCTTTTCTCTATTGTACTAATAGGATATTCAATTCAATTCAATTTATTAAAAACACACAAAACAAAATTACAAAGAATTACGTAACAAATAAAACACAATAAGATGTTACAAATATAAAAACCTATGGGCTTTGTGGTTGGGTGTGTTGGAGAAGAGAAAAAAAGAGAGGAAGATACCTAGCCAACTATGGTTTCCCATGTAATAGGCAGGAAAAGAAGAGAAGAGAAGTAATGAGGAAAAAAGGGAAGGGAGAAATGGGGGGAAGGAAGAAAACAGATGAATAGGTACTCAAAATAAAGGTAAGCGAGACCACTGAAAAATGAAAAAAAAAACTAAAGAAAACTCAATGCTGGAGCAGAAATCTCGAGTCATATATCTAAATGGGAGAAGAAATTACTGTATGTCCAGTTTTTTATATCCAGTTTAATTTTTCCGCTGATCTTATTGTCCATGAGAAAGAGATTTGGAATGAGGTTTATTATTTTAGTACCTATGTAAATCAACTGCCTCTTTATACATTCAATATTAGTGTTATAGGTTACATATTTGTTAGCAGTGGCCCTTAGATTATAATAATAGAGTGTAGAGTTTATTGTGAGAGGAAAATCGGATCTATATTTTATTAAGTACTCAATTACGGTTTTTATGTATAATTGACGTATAGTCATGACCTCAAAATCACTAAAAACCATATCCGTTGGATAGAGCCTGGGTTTGCTTAATAGAGTTTTAATTATCAGTTTTTGTGCTACAAATAATTCAGCAATATGACAGTTGAAACAACCTCCCCAAACAACAATGCCATACTGCTGAATTGACTTGACTAGAGCATGAAACATCATTTTCAGGTGGTTCTTATTAAGAATTCTGTTAACTTGGTAAAATTTAAAAAATAAATATCTAATTTTTCTACATATGTATTTAATATGAACATCCCATTTAAGGTTTTCATCAATTATGATTCCCAAGTACTTAGTATTATTGACTTTTTTAATGGTGGGACAAATACTGAACTCGTAATAAGATAATTGTATAATTCATCGTTACTTACAGGAGAAATATTCCAGACTGGGATCCAAGCTCCAAACGCCCCATGTTAGCAGTCTGCTGAAATCCCCGGCTTTCTGAAACTAAACAAAAAGAGATAAATTAGAATAAGGCGAAATTGAATTGTTGTCATTATTATAATTTTTGGTGAAATATTTCCGGAATGTTTCTGGAATTAATCTTCAAAACTTTACATACTTCTGAACAACCACTGGGATACGATTTTTAAACTCATATTCAGAGGATTATATCTTGAATATAATATTATATTTACCAAGAAAATATATCGTTACATGATTGAATATTAAATTTGCAAAGGCTAATCAAGTTTGAATATTCTGGTATTGCATTATATTTCTTGACAGCCTAAGAACAATTTGGCAACGGTTCGGAGTGACCGTTGTTGTATGGTGTCAACTGTGTAAGGGTACAAACACACCGAGGGCGGAGCGGAGCGGGGAGTGGTCATGATACACACAGGAAGCGTCTGAGCGTCAAGTACATTATTATGTACAAGAGTAGACCAGACTGGCACTCGCACTGTGACGCTCCAAAAAACAAACCAGCTTGTTCCAAAGTTTGACGCCCCACTCCGCTACGCTACGCGAGTAGACGCTTCCAGTGTGTTGCATCTTATTACTTAACATGATATTGTTCACGACGCTCCGCAACGCCCCGCTCCGCTCCGCCTTCGGTGTGTTTGTACCCTTACACAGTTAACAGTGTGTTTGTGCCCTAAAATAGTTGACAGTGTGTTTGTACCCTTACAATCCAAACACCCCGCTCACATAGGTTAATAATTATTAGAATAGCGGAGTCATCACTCAGGCCACCAATTTGGACGTTTGAACCGGTGAGCTGATAGAGTGATGACCGCTTAGGGACAAAACTAGAGAGAGAACGTTCCGAGGCGCGCTAAAGGAAAGTTGTGCGTGAGATTCAGTTTTTAGGCCCGTATTAGACTAGGTAACAACCAGGCTGAGTCACCGGTGACCCGACTAGGTGCTGGGCACTATAGTGTGGTCAACGTTATCATGACAGTGTTTGATTAGCAATGGTATTGCTATCCTTGTCTAGAATTCAACAAAGCTGATAGCGCTATCTCTTCCTCGCTTTGCTGTTGCCAGATCGTCTTTTAACAATGCACAAGTAATAGAATAGAATTTCATTAGTCATTCAATATTTACAAATAATACATCGACTTTGTCAAAACACCTTCTTTTTAAATCACTATTACTCATTGGTCAGTCTTAAAAATACAAAAATAAAATTAACAAGTCATGTAAAACATAGATCACAAGTTACTCATATCATAAGAGAAATGGTACCCAGTTTATAGAAAAGAAATCATTTACTGTGTACAAACATTCATTATCTAATACATATTTTATTTTTTAATTGAGTGGATGCTAGTACAGTAACTTTCATTTGTGGAGTTATATAACTTTATAGACATGAAATGCCAGTTTCTCTGAGATTTGGAATGGTTATTTATTGTGGAATATTAAGTCTGACTATTTCGTGTATTTAAATTATGGTGATGGTTTGTAACATATTTATCTAAAAAATTTTTATACATAACACGAAATATTAAAAACATACAGTGATGGCAATGTCAGCAATTCAAGTTCTATAAAATGTGATCTACAATAAACATTGAAAGTCCCAAGAAAAAAAATATCTTTAGAGCAGGACGATCAACCCTATTGTTCATTGTTTTTGAAGGGACGGATTCAAGGATCCAAAGGTTCAAAGAACCCCACACGTCAACCGAAGCTTATTGTGTTCCCAAGTATATGTTAGTTAGGCAAACCAATACCTATGTGCTTTACAAGAACCAGGAGTTTTTCCCTATACTAACATTCAATTCATCACCTGGTTGCAATCCTTGTCGCAATCCAGTGTGATATGCTTGGCAGTCTCTTCAGACTAATCAGTCCTCGTGACCTGCGTGAGTTCCACTCCTGGCCTTCTTTGTAGGTCCTTCCGCTGAGGAAGGGGCGGCCAAGTTGCCTCTAGGGCGCCCGGCCACCCTTGACTTAGCCTCTTGACCCACATTTGTGACTGGTTTTAAAGAAAAGCCCAAGAGACCAGAGATGGGTGAAACTCCTGGCACAAATGTGGGTCAAGGGGCTGAGTCAAGGGTGGCCGGGCGCCCTAGAGGCAACTTGGCCGCCCCTTCCTCAGCGGAAGGACCTACAAAGAAGGCCAGGAGTAGAATTTACGTAGGTCACGAGGACTAATCAGTCTGAAGGGACTGTCAAGCATATCACACTGGATTGCGACAAGGATTGCAACCAGGTGATGAATTGAATGTTAGTATAGGGAAAAACTCCTGGTTCTTGTAAAGGACATAGGTATTGGTTTGCCTAACTAACATACTACTTGGGAACACAATAAGCTTCGGTTGACGTGTGGGGTTCTTTGAACCTTTGGATCCTTGAATCCGTCCATTCAAAAACAATAATCGAATACTGCCATTATAACGTGGACCTCACTATACACCATTTAAAAAATGCATCACTTTTAAAAATCAAGCTTGAAGCCACCTAACTTCTTCCCTCCACGATGTTTTCATATTAAGCTGTGGTCTGTGAGGATCCAAATACACCCGAGATAGAAATTGTAACATTATAACGTGGAGGGTTTTTGGCATCAGATTTAAAGAAGATAACTCACCTGCATTTCTCGTGAGCTCTTCTCATGTGATCATTCAAAGCTGAAGGATATGTGAACCGTTTGTCACACACATGACACACATGTTTTTTCACGGAATGCATGTCCTTTCGATGCTTATCCAAAGAGGAAAACCGGTTGAAACATTTTTTACAAATCGCACATTCAAAGCTTTTCTCATTCATATGTCTACGAATGTGACTAATGAGGAGATCTTTTCTGCCAAAACTTTTATTGCAATAGGCACAGATAAAATTGGGCTTATCAACAGACTTATGCGACAATTTATGCTTGTTTAATACACCTTTCATTTTAAAAGTCTTGCCACAAACTTCACATATGTATGTATCCAATTTTTCGGGATGTTTATCTGCCATATGCCTAGATCGAAAATGGTTGAGTTGTTTGTAGGATACAACCAGTGTTTCATTGCAAATGTCACAGAACCAAGATTTTGGTTCAGAAACATGTACAGATTCAATATGTCGACTTAACGGTTCCGGATCTTTTATCACCTGACAATAGATGCAAATCTTCCTTTTCTGATGCAGAGTTACATGCTCAATGTATTCTTTACTGGTGTTCAGCCAGATTTCATTTTTACAACTGACACACTTTCTTTTCTTGAAAGAGCACCGCTTTAGATGAGTTTTAAAATGAATTAATTCCCTCATATCCCGCTTACACTGATAGCAAGTCATCGATATGTGGTTTTCAATATGTATTCTAAATTTCTTTTCAGTCTTCACGCCTTGACCACATTTGAAGCAGATAAATGCAGTAGTAACTTTGCCACCTGTCATTATACGAGAATTTTGAAATTCCTTCACATCGATTTCATTGGCAAGTATTTTCTGCATTGTATCAAAACGTTTCTCATTGCTAGAGTTTGCAAAACTATCAAGTTTCATTCTGAAGCTAGTGTCATTGTTTTCTAAACTTTCTTCACAAGTAGTCTTACTGCCATGCTCCAAACCATGCACTTTCAAATGCAATTTCAAATATTCCTCGCAATGATAGGCCATTCCACATGCGCCACAAACATAACCTCCCAGAGTTGCAAGCGCCAGGACGTGATCTCGAAATTTGTCAATGCTCTCATAAAACAAACTGCAATCTGGAGAGCATAGTTCATTATTTTTCCTATCCTTTTCCAAGTGCTTCAACCACTTTTCTTCATCACAACACTCAAACTGACAAGGCGGACATCTGAACTTATAATGACCACGCTTGTGCACTTTGTATTTCTCAATATCACTCCCAAAATTTTTACCGCATGTTGAACATTCAAAAGTAGGCGACAAATGTTGAAGTAAATGATTCCTCAATTTGGTAATATTTCTACAAAATTTACCACAAACTGGACAAATCCAGAGTAGATGATCTGCTAGATGGTTCATTACAAATCTCTTGTTTCTAGGAATTACTTTCTTGCATATAATGCATCTGAAGCTAACATTGAGTTTACTTTTATCTAGCCAGCCGAAATAGTAGGGCATTAATGATATTTCGCCATTCAAAAGATTATTCAGCCATTCAGTCAGTATTCGACCAACATTAGGATTCTCCAAATCAAACATCTTCATTTCAAGATACAATTTATCAACCAGGTAATCATGTTCACTATCGAATTTTGATATATCAGGAGAAACAGTGTATATCATGTGTTTGGTACCCATTTGAGATTCAACAGTTAGATAGGGAATTCTATTGGACAATAGGTCTGAGTTGCTGTTAGTCTCCATCCTGTAATAATGGTCTTTGAACAACTGCACTATTTCTACGTTAGATGTAGCATCCAAAGAAGAACTCTCAATTGCATTTCTAGAGTTTGTGTCATTTTGTTTTAGAACACTACTTGAATCACAATCTCTAGTATCTCCAGAAACGTTAATATCATCAACATCCAGATTAACACTGCATTGTGCATTTGCATCTTCTTCACTAACTATAGGCATTCTATTCCCAGCGTTTGTGTCATCACTTTGTTCTAAAACACTACTTGAATCATCACACAGAATCTGTTCACTATTTTTAGAAACATCATTAACACTGCATTCTTCATTAGCACTTTCTTCACTAACTAATGACATTAAGTTGTCCTCAATATTTCCCTCACTATCATCATCCGAATTTGGGTTACTTTGTGATACAGTTTTGTAGCCAATTTGAACATCTTCCTCTACATTGACAGATACAGAAGCACTTTCTATAATTTTAGATACTGTTTGATGTTGGTAAACAACATTTCCTCCCTCCATTGACAGTCTAGGAAAGATAGATGAATCTGAAGCACTAGTGTTTTTAGATGAGATGAGTGTTTTATGATTCAAATTCACTAAATTCAAAAGCTCCCTGTCAAGTTCAGATTGCAATCTATCGTATTCAGGAAGGTTTGATTGACCAACAACTATCATTTTCCTGAGTTTAATTTGCACTTGATGACATGTATTTTTGAAACACCACAAACTATCCAGTTTGGTCACGCAGGATAAGCACACAGAATGAGGCAATTTGTCACTTTTACCCACAGCTATATCTAACAATTGCATTATTTTATACTGCAACATATTAACAGAAGCTAGCCTATCAAAAATGTGGATAGTTTGTTCACAAGAAAGTCCACATAACCTACAAATTATTTCAACTTGGGCCGACATTGTTACTTGTCTGTCAGTCACTTCAAACTATAAAAAGTTTGCATAAATAGTGCACATTTGATTTATTGTAAATTATAAAGAGTAATTTACACTGTTAATAAGAAAACAACATGTAAATAAAAACACTTTGGACTAGACTAGACAGAATTATACAGATCACAACATTTTGTTAGGTGGTTAGATCGTTACTGTCGATAGTAAATATATCGATGGGGATAGTTCGATATCTGTTGAACAACCTTCGACAGTACATAACATGTCGACTTCTCTGTATCGATATATCATATACAAATTCTCTTTTTACTTTGCCTGTCAACGGTCAAGTTAAAAAACCTTTGCCTGTCGTCATATTAACAAGCATGAAACATTGTATAAAATATCAGGAATAAAATCTATTTGAAAAAAACTAAGTTATCCGTGGTGACACTTTTGACTTACTGAAGGCCAAAGTCGTTGTCCGTCTGTTTGTATGTTCTACAATTACTTAAGTAAACAATTAGGCTATTGATCAATCAATATTCAAATTTTGAACACATAACTTATACTTCTAACCACATTCGATTGCGGGCTCTCTGCACCCAGGTTTGAGGGCCCTATAGCATCTTAGGTAGTGAGGGGTGGGGGGTTGATTTCACTCATGATGAAGCCACAACTTCTTGAATTTTATAGCTGATTTACATGAAGTTGAGTCAATTTAATTATTTTTCAAGTCTTACAATAGTCCAGTCAAGGAAGAGTTATAGAGGGAAAAGTTTGGAAGACAATTTTTGACCCCGCAGTTTTTTTTCGGGTAGTAAGGAGATAAACATATCAAAAGTCCCCACCTTTACCCACTATGCTAAGGGGGCTGGGTGGTTCAAAGGTACCATTTTTTGGATTCTCGCATATAACTGGAAAACTATTCATCTTACGTACATAACTGTTCTATACGAAATTGAAGGTTACATAAATTCCTACAATATTCATCGTAAAACTTTTCTGTATCTCCTATAGTTCTCGAGATATCCGTTCTTGAAGGTATGGCATTTAAAAAGAAACACGTTTGCTTCCAATTTTTGCCATTTTTGCTCTTATAACTTCTTAAATATCGATGGAAAAAATCCATGCTGATCATGAGCGTAAAGAGCATCAAATTCCCTTCAATTTGATGTATAATTTCACACTTTACGCACTTCCCTACGACTGTTGCAGCAGCTTTAGTGTTCAGTGTGAAATTTTCAGTTTTGCAACAATAGACCAATTGACAAAGGAATTTAGAGGGAGTGTTTTCAGCACAATTTTTGACTTTGCAGCTTCGTTAGGACCAGTTAGGGGGTGAACATATCAGAAGTCCCCATCCCTAAGCAATGTGCTGAAGGGATGAGGGTGGTTTAAATTATGCATTTTTCAACTTTTTGCTTCCACACTTATATCTTGGCAACAATGCGTTTAACCATCTTGACTAACTGTTCAAAAATAAAGTTTGATAAATTCTCTACAACTTTTGTACAATAAAGTTTTATGATATTTCCAACAGTTTTCGAGATATCCGCTCTTGAAAGTGTGGAATTGTCGGAATAACAGGTTTCTATCCATTGATTTGCTCTTTGTTGCAAAACTGAAGATTTCACACTCAACACTAAAGCTGCTGCAACAGTCGTAGGAAAGTGCGTAAAGTGTGAAATTATACATCAAATTGAAGAGAATTGGATGTATAATATCATCCCCAATATCCTAGTAGTGCTAAAAAAGTTTCAGGGTTGAAGGATTAAAAGGAAATTTAACTTTTATGATAAAATTGGAAACATCGCGAAGATTTGTTTTTCTTTTGAATATCACTTCTCTCAGAATCATGTAGCGTCGTAATGCGTAATAATTTTATATCAAATTAATGGGGAGAATGTCTCCTTTCTATTGGTGTCTGGATAATTTTTATCCGACTTATAGTTATTTTTTAATTAATGTTCATGTTCGTCAATGTCGAGACATTTCGAGAAATATGAAATTTTCGTCATGCTGGAAACTTTTTTGTTTAAAAAGATAAGTGGATGGTGAAAGCGAGAAAGTTTCTCAGAAATAATTGAAATTATTTTTCCAATTGTCAAACGTACTCGGAAGATCGTATTTTGGCCCCTCAGGAGTTTCAAAGTCAAGGATAGCGGCAGAATGGTGTGCCGCCATAATTACCTATGCTATCAATATCTGGGATCAACAAATTCAAAATACAGAACGATTGAAAAATTCAGCAACTGCAAGCCAGATGATCATGAATAGTGAAAATGACAACCTCGCCTTGAATAATCCAAGCGATGTTTCATTACAGCCTTTCTAGAGGCAATCAGCTGCTTGCGTTTGAAATAATTCAGTCAAATTTAATAATCTTGTAAATTACAAGCCTTAAGCTTACAATTTGGTATACATTGCATACCATGCAGACACTCTTCTAACTTTAAAATTCCTATGAGACAAGAATACGATCTTCCGACTACTTTTGACAATTGGAAAAATAATTTCAATTATTTCTGAGAAACTTTCTCGCTTTCACCACCCACTTATATTTTGAAACAAAAAAGTTTCCAGCATGTCGAAAATTTCATGTTTTCTGCTTGAAATGCCTTGACATTGACTAACATAAACATTAATTAAAAAATAACTATTAGTCGGATAAAAATTATCCAGGCATCAATAGAAAGGAGACATTCTCCCCATTAATTTGATATAAAATTATTACGCATTACGACGCTACATGATTCTGAGAGAAGTGATATTCAAAAGAAAAACAAATCTTCGCGATGTTTCCAATTTTATCATAAAAGTTAAATTTCCAGTGAATCCTCCATTGAGTTATTAATTGCATGTGTCATTGCATCCAATTAATAATCCACTCAAAATTTGAAGCTGATCAATTCATACTAAAGCTACTTCAGAACTTCAGTTACTTCATAACGGACAATGACTTTGGCCTCCAGAGAGTCAAAAGTGTGAACTCGCTGACGCTCGTTCTATTATGAAATATTAAATATTTTCCAATTTATATGTCACACTTATTACATTCATTATTTTAATATTACAGAACTGTAGTTTCATGTTGAAACCAACACTCTTTTTGCTGTAGTGTAGCAAAATATGTGTTGATTCCAAAAATTAAAGTGTTCAGCAATGGAAATACTTAATGAAGGGGAATTGTTTACATAATCAATTCTCTCAACTATAGAAAGAATCTACAATATTAATAATTCTCCAAATTTCGTCAGTATATAGGCTACTAGTTGTGATGAATTTTTTAAATAGACCTCATGAGAAGAGAGAAAAATTGTGATTACCTTTTTAAAATGAAAGAATTTGCTAAAGGAATAGTTAGCGACCGAGCGATAAAGCTTCCTTATCAGTAACTGTATATCAGATAAGAGTACCGTTCTGTACTGCATATTTTCTAAAGAATTATTTAATAAAATTATAATTATTCTGCAAATTGAGCACGAATCGTTTATTGAATTACTCATTGAATTTTGAGGTTACACTTTGTTTACCATTGATCAGATGTTTTTGAAGCAGCTCAAACACAGCTGACTGATTCAACATATTGTAAAATGTCATGCCAGAACTCATGCAAGCTGTAATATTATTTCTAAAATTAAAAACTATCAATGAAGGACCAAGAATTTCGAATAAAAAAAATAAAATAAAATGTATGTATTATTGTTGAAATTATTTATTACTTAAGAAATTATATTATAACGTCAAGTATTATTGTAACTAACTAGGTCATAGCATGAACATTATATTATTGATAAGAGCAGCAGAAATTAATTATAACAGTCTCAAACATAATAAGAATTGTATAAGAATATTAAATTATGAATTATTGTTTCAACTGAGCCACATGGTGATTGAATCTCTTTGGCAAGTCTAAGCCAATCATAGTGCATAAAAATAGCACCAAAAAGTGATCGTTTAAAAAGAACATATGTTAATCTGTTATCAGACAACAAACCTGCCTTATCATATACGCTAGCACATGCACATTGTAAAGAGGAACTCTATCTAGAGAATTAAGTAGTTTAAAGAATTATACAAATTGAATTATTATCGTAATTAAAGGAATTATATTTTACTGCTGGCCACTGACGTCATGTCTACGTCACAATCGTTCTACCAATGGCAAATTTTCATGCAAATTAATTACACCGAGATTCTCAGAAAGAAAGTTCTAGCCAAGAAGCTTAGAAAAAGACGTTTCACTTCCCTTTTGAAATCCTCACCGTTAAGACATCGTTAAAATTACCAGACCTATTTGTAAAGTTTTTTGTTCGATTTTATATGTTTTATTTGTGAGCCAATATTTTAGGCTATTCTATTTGTTATTCGTAAATTTATTTTCATCAATCGATAATTCAAGAGTTTAAAGTTAAATTATCCCTTAGTTAATTTGGTGAAGGAGATATTAAATTAAAATTCCCCACGTGCTGAGACCGAAGCCTGGACTGCCGCCGATCAAACGAATTTGATCTAAAGAAGAAAACCACGACCGCCAAGGAGTTTCACGTGAGTTTTAAAATTTAAAGGGGCCCCAATCTACGCTTCGAAAAGTATTACAGTGCAGAAAGTATAAATTTTTTCTTCGTTAAATTATTGGCCACGCCGACAAGCACTTATTAGTTATAAGAGCCTAGAATTTATTCAATATAGAATTTATAAAAACT